>NC_091747.1:53474123-53491623 GCF_043380555.1 Nothobranchius furzeri
TGGCTAGTATTTTACTGATGTTTTAACAAGAGTGCTTACGTTATTTTTCCTGAGTCTCTAATCCCACAGGACCCTTGGTAATTAGTTGAAGACACGCAAATTCGAGAAAGTTCATTGGGACATCAGCAGGCCCGACCAGTCTTGTGCCCTGCCAATCACAGTGTTTTATTGGTTTGGTGGGCAGGAAGTTACTGCAACTGAGAAAAAAACAAAACAAACAACAACAACAAAAACAAACAAACAAAGGCAACGGCTTATTTAAAACATCTTTGGCATCAACTTTGGACGATTTAGACTTGGGCTTATCTTTAAGTCAAGAGCAGATAGAGGTACTTAAGTCATGTTTTTAGAAAAATGATTTATTTGTGTCTGACATTTGAAACGGTGAGTGTATCACATTGTTTGTTGTCCAATAGCACGTGCAGACGGTTTGAAAGCTTCTCTGGTTCCACTAAACCTAGTTTAAACGTAAAGTGCAATATGAGTAGTCCCGCTGCTCCACCACATTGAAAGGAGCCAGTTGAGGTGGCTTGGGCATCTGGTTAGGATGCCTCCTAGACACCTGCCTGGTGAGGTTTTCTGGGCATGTCCAACTGGGATGAGACCTAAAGGAAGACCTAGGACACGATGGAGGGACTCAGCTGGCCAGAGAACGCCTTGGGATTCCCCCAGGAGGAGTTGGTCCAAGTGGCTGGGCAGAGGGAAGTCTGGGCCTCCCTGATTAGGCTGCTGTCCCTGCAACCCGACTCCGTATAAGTGGAAGAGAATGGATGGATGGGTATTCCACATTTGCTAGACATTATCCTAATTTGTTCAAAACCTCTAAAGTTGTCCCACATTTCTTGCAGCCTTCCCAACCCTAACCCTAACCCTGAAGTGAGACTTACACATGATAATTGTGACTAGAGACCAACGTTCTCTCACCAGATTTACCAAATATTTTCTAAATGTAATCAGCATTCACAGGTCAAAGGAATTCCAAGCTCTAGAATCAGTTTGACAGTCCTTTGAGCTTTTCTTGTGAAAATATCTCTTCATCCAAGCTTACAGCTGACTTTTGATTAAGACACACATATGAATAAAAATCTTTACACCAGGGTTCGACATCAGTATTTCTTGTGTTTATTTTTGTTTTTAGTTCCCAAACGTTTTGTTTCCAAAGGTTGTGCGTCAGCCTCCTTAAAAATGACTGCTAGCTTGAACCAGCAGCTTTAACATAAACAGTTTTGACAAACAGTGAGCATTATCCTGCTCAAGGGGGAACCATTCAGTTTATGTATGTTGGGTTCGACTGCATTAGTGTTTGTCGTAGCTATGAGTAACTGCTGCTGTTGCATCTAGCCGGGTTTTTTAATACCTGGAGCCTATTCCTGAGAGACCTAATAATGCACTTTTATGAAATCACATTAATACATTTGATATATTTAAGTCGTCTTTTTCTTTTCTCATTTTTTGTTTGAGTTCTGATCACAGTGACCAAAATTTTCAAAAGTGTTTTCTTGCACATAAATAAACAACCTATAAAACATATTTTCGCCGCAGTCTTAGTGAAGGCTGATTATCATAAATTCTGTGTGGCCATTTGCATCTTTATGGGAAGAGGACCTTCTGCTAGCATGCGCCAACATTTCCTGTCTTCATATTCTTTTTATGACTCACCTAACTTGCTGTGCAGTCTCACATTATGAGTCAATACTCTTACATTGAGGCGGTGTTTAATCACCATGCAATCCATATAACCCACTTTTTGGTTGTCTGCGACACCTCGATTAGAATTTATTCTAAGATTATCTAAAAATATTGATTTTAAAAATACTGTAAGAAAAAACATTGCCACAAAACAGCTTTGAAAAGGGTGGCAAATGTTCGTAATAAAAAATACACAAAATAAATAAATAGTAATATTTAAATAACAACAAAACTTGGCTGGTCCAATACAAAATGATTAATGATTGGCAGCCCCAGTCACCAGTCAAGCTTAATATAATGGAAATTTGTCCCCAGAGGCAAATTCAGGGGGAAATCCTGCACATTTCATTCTTCCACTTTGTGGTAAGTAAGGCGACGTGTAGAACATTTCCTCACTCATGAATTATAATCTATTTGACAGGTGCACAGTAACACAGCAACGTTGTGAATCTGCCAGCTCTTGGAATATTTTGATACCAAATGAAACAGTATTACTCAGGCATTAGGTGGCGGTTTGTGGCATCGAGCTTTATTAAAATCCTGCAAAATGTGATGAAAAGTCTGACAATATATTTCAACTATACAGCAAAGTAATCTCCTTTGAGCATTCATCAGCTAACTAAAGTGCTTTTATTTTCTTTATGCTTTCCCTTCTTGTTTCTTTCATGTGCCATCACTTAATATGTGAATAATAAAACCAAGTCCACAGAGAAACTGTTTTTTACTTGTTACTTTTGAAATATGATCAGTCACTCTAAGTTTCACATGCAGGCGGAACATGAAAATAGTCTTCTACCCCTATTTCTTGCGGACAGAAAATAGACAGGAAACTATCTGATTAGAAAAGCCACTTAATTGCATGATGCATAAAAAACTTAGCATTCATGGACTCGCCCATTGACAGGGAAGGCTGTTGATGATTTAGTGAACTAGAGAGAACAGAGCTCTGCTGGAAAATCCAGCATAGTTAGTCCAGCATTGGATGCTGGGCCAGAAAACTGGACCAGCATCTCATGTTGGACCAGAATGTGATGCTGGTCCACCAGGTAAACCCACATACATATTGCTAGGTATTTTTAATGTATTACTGTCTTAAATATTCCTTTTTAACTAATCATATGTTAATAAGTAAGCCACAGAGGGCTTTCTCCTTTCCTCATAGCTGTGCTATGCGGCCTGATAAGCATGGGGGTTGGGAATGCTCTGCTTGGCAACAGGAAAGCTAGCAGGCTGAATGAGTCACCCCTGTAACTTGAGACTTCCTTTTTAGAAGGCCCCGCCTTAGACAGAAGTAACAGTGCTATTGGTTAAGTGTGGTAGTGATGTGTCGGTCGCGAACGAACCGGCTCTAAGAGCCGGCTCTTTGAAGTGAACGACGGGAGCCGGCTCGTCATTGGGAGCCGTTCCCTCCCCTCCCCCCTCCCCCCCTGCCTTGGTGAAAGCTACAGGCGATTGGTCAACATGTGTAACTGTGTGTCCAGACTGTCCACACACAGAGCAGAAGGGGCGGGGAAGAGGGAGGATCATACTCAGACAGACACACAGCAGAGCACATGGGGGAGGAGGGAGACGAGAGGGAATGAGGAGGAGGAAAAAGGTGAGCGAGAGGGAGGAGAGCGCGACGAAGACAGTGAGAAAATGAGCGCCAGCAGTCGGATGGTGGAGATTTCTTAGTGTTCAGTTATTAAATCCATAGAAATGATAAATATTTGATATATTGCTTTTTTTAACATTAGTAAATTATTTTACATATAGTTTAGCATTATTTTTGTTAAAAATGTACTCTACGCAACAGAAAATCCGAGGAGCCACCTGGGAGCCGAAAGAGCCGGCTCTTTTTGGTGAGCTGAGCCAAAAGAACCTGCTCTCTAAAAAGAGTTGTAATTCCCATCACTAAAGTGTGGACAGTGATGGATTGTCCTTTGTCTCGGTTTGCCTGTGTTTCAATAAAACCAGCTGGAGAGAGAGAGAACACGCCAGTGGACAAGGGCCTTGGACAGGCTTTTGGGCGGTTGCTCTCCGCTGCCTCTTCACAGCGTAAAAAAACCTACTGACTTCTCTCCAGGATATGAAAATACCCAACACATATGCTGGTAACCAGCTGTCCTGGTCTATGGTGGTTTTTCTAGCAGGGTGCAGACCTTGGCTAGTAGAGGCTAACTGTTAGCATTAACAACTTCAGAACATGGCAGAACTCCTTCAGGCTTGAGTTATTTGTAGAGAGAAAACATCAACATTACAAAGCAGATGGAGCCAGTGGTAGAGTCAAAATGCTGTTATCCAATCAGAGGCAAGATGTCCAAATACCAGGAAGTAAGACTCCAAATACTGCCTTCTTCTGCTCCCCTCCCCTCTGGCTCACTTCTACTTCCTGAAACAGGAGAACCATAGCTTTTCCCCCGCAGAGATCGACTCACAATGCATCCATTTAAACTAGAGACCATTGCAAATGTGTTGAAAAATTGCCTGAACTTGGTTTTTAACTAGACTGTTTTTGCTGGTGAGTTTGCATGGCTTTGCTTCAACTTGTTGCAGGAACAAAGTTCACCTCAAACCCAGCTGTGCTCTCCTCTGCCAGGGTGTGGCACCATCACAATATCACCCTAACTATATTCTGTGGTGAGAAAAAGAAATGATCCACTATCACTTATCACATGTCTGACAGACCAGGCATCCATAGGCATCACCTTCACCCTCGTTGTCTTCTCGACCTGCTGCATGTCGTTGTGTCTGTCACTGTCGCTCATTTTCTGCCCTCCAAACCCTCTTCTTCCCTCGTTTTTCTCCCTCTCATATTGTCACCTGCCTTCACCACCTACACAGCAGTCGGCTGTACATAGCAGCTTCAAGATAACACTGTAGCCCAGACATTCAGACACCTCATTTATCAGCTCATACTCTAGTTATTCACTGTAGAGCCACACCAGTCCTGCAACATCCTACTTGATCAGTTTGCATAAAATAGACTCTGGGTTCTGTCATTATAGCTCGTCTGGAAAGGTTTTTAGCTAATGTTGGCAAGCAGGTGATGAAAATTTCATTAGAGCTGATATATTTTTCATTTAAACACTCTAAAAATGAAAAATACATCATATTTGTCAAGTTGTGCTGTTTAAAAATGACGGAAAATAAAGATTTTTCTACGTTCTGTTGATTTTAAAGAAAAGCTGGTTAGTTGGTTTGGTAATTATGAGAACTGCACCTCTTTAAAAGAGCCACAATCATTTGTGCAACCTCTTATGTAAAGAGTGTAAATCGTTGGAGAGACAGCTGCAATTTTCACGTTTTACCTTCTATGGAATGATAAAGTTAAATGACTGTGTTCATCTATCTAGGAATTTTGAGCGCTGCAAACCAAGCTCTGTAACTTGAGGTCAATTTGGTGCAAAGCATTGGCATTTATAAATAACTAGACCCCAGATTCCTTCAAATTCAGCTCCGTTGCTGGGTTTAGTTTATACATGTGCCAGTGTAGCAGACAAAAATGGGTAAAAATAAAAACCTGCTCAGATACTAGATACTTTTGTTTTCAAAAGAATGTGTTTAGTCTAATTTTATGAGCAGTTCTGAAAATTCTGCTTGTTTTTTTATTTATTTTTTATTTAATAAGAAGATAATTGGCGAGCATTTCACCATTAGAAATGTCAGTTTTTCAGCGCAGCGTGACCTGGCATCAGACGTGTTCTGCATATCAAGAATTTGTCACCTGGTCAAGGTGTCACTAAATTTTATTAACCACGCTAATAATCTTGTGAACAGATTCAGTTCTTTAAAGGGAACATAAAAACATTATACGTGGACCCCTACTAAATATATTTTGCCTTATATACGCACACACAACATGGAAAATACTTAGGGAACGTTCATGCTATTAGGCAGTGGAGGCAAAGCAATTGCAGTCTGCATCACATAATCATGAATAGAATTACTAAATAAGCTAAATTAAATCTGCGGATAGCTTATTCCACTTAACATTCATGGACTCGCCCATCTCGACTCACGACAGGGAAGGCAATAGTTGCTTTAGCATCCAGGAAACAGCAGAGAACGTAGTAAAAGCTAAATGTTAGCATCAGCAACTCCACCATACAGCAGAACTTCTCAAGGCTTGTTGTGGAGATAAAACATCAGTGTTGCAAAGCAAATAGTCAGTGGTACCATTGCATTGCTGTTAGCCAATCAGAGGTGAGATGTAGACAACTTACAAAGTATTCATTCCTAACAGAGACCACTGCAAATATTAAAAACACGAGTGAAGTTGACCTTTAAGGCTTGTTTAACCTAATTAATTGATTCTTGTGTCATTATTGTGTTTTTTTTTCACTAGATAGAAACAGCAGCAACAAATCAGCCTTATTTATTGGACATCAACAAACCACAAGTTACAGTCAAAAAGTTTGGTAAGGAACACTGTAGACCTATTACTTTTAATGGCTGTCATCTTATTTATCTAGCCAAATGAGAGGGAAAAACAACAACAAAAACATCTCCCAGTAGGATGAGATTATATTGGTGTTTTTATATGTGGTGAGTTGGTGTTTATGCCAATTTAATTGTTATCTTTACTGCTGATTTGTGGTTAGAGAAACAGAAAAACACAGTTTGAGCGGGTCATGAAGGACTGGTGAGTTATTAAGTGTGGCTCTCGCTTCCCACCAAATGTCACCTGGGAAAGCCATCCTCCTGAACATGATAAAACAAGTATACCAACGACATAATAAACCTTCTGTTATAATTATATCTATTTGATATGTGGTGTTTAGTGGACAACTGGTTCTCAAATATCAACTTTTTATCAGATTAAATTGAGCTTTTGCTTTTTAAACTTTGTTTTTGATAAATATTTATAATGTAGGTTAAGAAGGAGTTTATGCAGCTCTTGTGCCAGCCTGAAGGTTACCTGAAATAAACCACTTTCGCTCCTCGATGTTGGGTGACAGATTGGTTAAAGATTAGCAGCCTGCATCTGCCATAAACTCACCAACATCATCAGCTGACTGCTTTCTCAGACCCGCTACGCCTCCCTGTTCATCCATCCATCTGATTGACAGGTTAGGAGCCAATCCCTGCATAAATAACCCTGACATATCAGTAATCCATGCCAGCTGGGTTCAATCAATCTCACTTAAAAGAGTTTTCCATCGCAAATGTGTCTCTCGGAAACTGAGAGGGCAGCTCCACTGTTATGTTGTTTAGAAAGGATGTGGCGATCACTCATCACCGTGTTAAAAATGAAAAAAGGCAAAAGAAAGAAGGTGGAAATCTAAATTCCTGCTAATCAGACTAATCAGATGATATAAAATATGATGGGAATGACACAGTTTAGGATATTAGTTAACTAGATTTTGCTGAGTAACACAGAAGTCCAAGGCTATGTCCTAAGAGCCACATTGAGGAGGACAAACGCCGGTTCAGACTGCATCGACATGCTTCCTCTGCTGAGCGTTCACTCCCTTTGTTCCAAGCCAGCCTTCTTGAGAAAAGTAAATTTACCTACAAACCCTCGGTGGTGGACAAGTGAACTTTCATTACTGCAGATTCTGTTGACCCACAAATCACTTCACTCAAGAGACAGAATGATTGATACTCTTCATCAGTCTCCGCCTCCCTCCTCACCCCCCTAATTCAATTCCAAATAACAGTGAAGTTGTGTTATCCATACCAAAAAAACTCGCCAATGGAGCAACGTTATTGATCCGTAAACGCTACAGAACTCAAATCATTTTCCCAAACCGGACACAAAGACTGTCATCATTGCTATACTTATCTCAAACACAATGACTGTGATGATAGGAGATTACATTAATGAATTAATGACAAATAAGGTGCTAGGTGCAGGTTAGAACTCATTATAGTTAGAATAAGCATACAGCAAGTCAACTTACTTTTTCACTGATTCATTTAAGATTAAAGAGCAAGTCACCCCCAAATCAACTTTTTTTCTGATAAACTATATAAATGCATGTCTAATTGTGCTGCAGACATGTGTAGTCAATGGTTTTGTACTTTGGTGCATTTTAGTTAAAATTTAAATTTTCTGCCTAAAACTGCCAGTGTTGTGCCGTTGTCAGGTAAAAACTCTGCACTGCATTCAAATTTAAATCTGCCATCGCTGATTAGCTAAGAGGTACCCTAGGATGTTAGCTGGTACCATATGATGTCACAAAGTCGTCGTGAGCCTGTGTGTGTGTGTGTGTGTGTGTGTGTGTGTGTGTGTGTGTGTGTATTTGTTAGCGGCTCTGCCCTCACGGTCTGCTGGTTAACAGCATTTGTTGCATTTTTCAAACAGGAAGTGGGAGTGGAGCAATACTCTGGTAGGGTGTGACTTGCTCTTTAAGTAAAGTTCAACTGAATTCTTGCAACTTTCACTTTCAAAGCTGATGTAATGAACCTGCAAACAAGCTAGTTAAACACCAGTCACTGGTAGTTAGTCCTAAAGTTGAAGTGGTAGTAGCCGGCTGTTCCTCCTTTTATGACATTACTGAGCGGAGAACCTCTCACACCAGAGGTTTTCTGTTTCTAAATAAACTGTATAATGAGTGGAGGACGCAGGGAAGTGCGGTGGTTTGGCAAGACTGACAACCGGCTGGTTGAATGGCTGCCTTAGGTCCAAATCACGTTATTGGCGGGGGGTTGCAGTGAAAGCAGGGTGCAGGTAGAGGAAAATCTAGGTGGACATTTGTACTGGAAAAGAGAGGAACAAAATAAAGAACAGTGTCATTATAGGGAGTACACATAAAGAAGGTAGAGGACTTTTGTTGTCTGGTTATGAGACAGTCTCCATGAGGATAAGACAGGGGGTAGAACTGGCGGGTGTAGAGCTCAAGATGTTAAGGTTTTATTTGGGAGTGATGAAGAATGACAGGATCAGGAATGAGTCCATCAGAGGGACAGATTTTGTTAGACTGAGATGGTTTGGACATGTCCAGAGGAGAGACAATGATTACAATCATATAAGGATGCTGAGGTTGGAGCCACCAGGCAGGATGCTGAGAGGAAGACCAAAAAGGAGACTTACCTAGCCTAGTAAACTAGACCAAATTCTTGCTTTGCAAAGTTTGGTCGAGGAATGCTCCACTGGAACCTCTGCAGCAGTGTTGCCAGATCCAAAATCCCACAATATCATACAGAGAGGCTTAAATTATCGTTTTTCAGTACAAATTATCGTACATTATAAATTTGATAATAACGTTCTATAAACGACTTCTCACTCCAATATAATGTAACAAAGAAGGTGTTTTATATTGCCCTGTTTAAATAAACATCTTTAAAACCAGTAATAAATGCTTATAAACGTGCAGAGTGTGTCGGCACCACACCGACCTCCACACATTGACACAGTATGCACATTTGCGCAGTCCTATTTATTTCATTTCTACATAGGTTAAAAGCACGCGACAAAACATCACAGCAGTGGAAAAACTGACCCAATAAATCACACAGCAGCCTACTCACCTAGTTGCTGATCTCGATCTCCTCATCTGATTCACTGTCTGTCGCAGCAGAATGCCTTTAATCACCTGTACTAAGTGGTCTGTGCTTCTCATTGCAATGTTGTGCTGGGCTAAAAAGCCACATAGCTTGATTTCAGCGTTTTTCACATCATTTTCAAACTTCTCTTTTTCATTAGTTTGTAGGAGACATTTATAAACCTGTAAGCGCTGAGGTGAAATCTGACTTCAGAACAGTTTAAAATTATGTAATTGACTTGGGAAAGCCACAGCAAAAGATGGTGTTACTAGATGCAATGTGAAATTATCGTACATTTGAGGATTTTTGAAACTATTGATTGTACATCGTACAGAGCCCAAAATTATGGTACAAATACGATAATTATCGTACATCTGGCAACACTGCTCTGCAGCCCCAACAGCATTCTGGCTTGCCAATCACAACTCTCTAGAGGGGTTTCAAACACATAAAGAGCTGTGATTGGTCCATAATGGTGGGCCAATCATAGTGCTCTATCTGCTTAGTGAACAAATCACAGAGCTTTATCTGCTTTGTGGGTCAATCAGGGCACTCTATATGCCTGGTGGGTGGGATGATGCAACAGAGTGAAACAAGAGTATGTCACATTCATTGTCCAGTGGAATGCGGAGATCATTTGAAAGACAACGGTAGAACCCGCCCCACAACCGAGAGCCGTCAATGGAGCGTTGCCAGACTAAATAATACATTTATTTAGTCTGGCTTGCCAGGCTAAGACTTACCACTTCTTTCCACCGGACAAGAAAGTGTCACGAAACATAGTACGTGGCAAATAGCTGCCATTATAGTGGACAGGTTCCATTCCACCAGTAGCAAAGTGTAACATTTTGGATGCGTCCCCGAAGCAAAGGGACATTATCATTATGTTTCTTGTCTATTTTTTTTTACACACTACGCATCCTAAGCATGTCAAACTCTGCAGTTTAGATTGGGCCAGGCAGGAGGTCAAACAGGAAAGCAGCCTAAAACATCTGGAAACTTTCAAAATAAACATACTTTATTTCCTGTGAAACTCCCATAGTCAATGAACAGAACAGAAAACAAACCACAGACATTTTTGGATACATGCAGCTGTCTTTCTTCTTGTGTGTGTAGCGTCATGAATGGCTTCTAATTTGTGACAAAGGTCACATTTTCCTAGCTGGGTCAAGCGGGGTCGACTGTAACTTTGCCCCACAGATTAAACAAGCGAGGAGCCATGATGTGCTGAATATCATCTTTATCTGCTGCTGTTCCGTCCCAGAATGAAGGACACTTCAAGTTTCACAATAATAATTTAAAATAATAATTTTAATAAACTTTTGACTTTATTACTGTTATTACAATCATCATAAATAATCTCTTGGTTCAGTAAATGTATTTGAATTACTGAAATGAATTATTATGCTTTGGGTATAATAATGATTATTGTGATAATCGGTCATGTGTGTTCAGTAAACCAGAAGGTCATCCTTCATTTTATCCATCCAATGCAGAGGGCTTATCCAGGGTAAAAGTTAAACTGCCATCACATGTCACTGACTCATGACCAAGCTTTCTGAGGCTGAGAGTGGGCGTGTTCTGAGGATTTTGTTAAAACTAAATTTCCAGCAGCAAAAGTTCAGTTCCTGAACCATACGAGGAGACGAGGGAACGGCCGCCCAAATCTCTTATTGATTTTGAGAGTTAAGATGAGAAACTCCTTCAGAGTTAAGCCAGACGCTCGACACTGTGTACCCTGCAACATCTTTGGACCAGAGAGTCAGTTTTACTCGAGTCTTCGCTACCGGACCGGGTACCCTGAGGCTGACAACATCCTCCCTTGACCTCCGGATCCGCACAAGGGTCGTCTGATTGGGTGAGGTACCACACAGATTGTGTCTGATGCTGTTCTCTCTAAGTAACAACGGAGTTATCTGCAAAACAGGCATTCACCCAGAATGAGTTCCTCTCTCTGAAAGAAACCTTCTGAGAATCCATTCACGCATCCAAGCTCTCCTTTCATTTTAGCTTTCCATCCAGACACAGGTCAAGCTTTTGATACCAAGTTTAATATCAAAGCTGGTAAATTGTCATTTAAATTGTCATCCATGAATTGTCATTTTTAATTGTCGTTTCAAATTGTCAAGTTTAAAATTGTTATTAATAAATTCCCTCTGCCTCATCTTGGAAATGAAACACAGAATGGTATAAATATTCTTGGTTATTGAATAAGCAAAGATTCCTAACTTCTGATTCGAAATAAACTTCTGCTATTAAATGTAATTATCTTAAATTAAATATTAATCTTTGGATTAAATATAGACCAAGCAGGTTGGTGTATGAACTTACATCGATTATATAAGTATCCTGGATATTTATACATGATATAAGCTTCATATGCTAATTTGCTTGATCATTCTCAGGATCTAACGAAGCTGATAGCAAACAGCGTTATATCCTAGTATGTAAATTATCCACGCTACACGTGTTACTGTGTGGATTCCTGAAATCACATGTGGTGTTGCAATTCTCCTGTGATTTTGTGACCTCATGGGATCAGCTGTGTGGAATGCTTTCGTGTCGCAATCACTTCGGGTTGGAAGAGAGCTCGCGGGGAAAACGCTGCTAATGCGTTATGCACCTATTTCACATCCGGGGGAAAGAAGGATTCAGGGATTAGGGAGGGAGGACATGAAGTTAGTTGATGTGAGGGTAGAGGATGCAGAAGATGGGCCCAAAGGAGACAGGTGATTGGCTGTTACATATACATCCGCATAAGTTAGTTCTGTTAGGTTTTCATCTGTTATGTTAAAAACACACACACACACACACACACACACACACACACACACACACACACGCACGCACGCACGCACTCACGCACGCAAGCACGCACGCACACACACACCTTCATTTTGCTGTCCTTTTCCTGAGGTTACTACCAGTCAGCATCCTTTCTCTCCTCCTAGTCATCACATTTCTATCCACAGTGGTATAATCGGCAGTGATCAGGGAACCTTCCGGACTCTGAATGAAGCACTTTATGCAGAAAAACCCGACGGCTCTAATCTCATCTTCCTGTTTCAGGGTGAAAGACTGTGAGCAACACACGCTGGTTTGTGTACATCTGAGTCTGGCTTCAGACGGATCACATCAAGGAAGCAGCAGCCTGCTACGGAACTTAGTTAAGCAAAATTCTGCAAAGTCTGCAAAAACAAAAAAGACAACGGTGAATAATGGTTTCTTAATTTCACAAGAGAATACAAATTTATTAGCTTTCTTTGCATTATTTTGTTTCCGAAAAAAGTTTTCTTTTGTGATTCTGTTTTGTTGTTGACCACCTGATTCCATCCTCGGCACAGCACAGTTCCCACAAAGCTTTGCTCAAACAGCTTAGCTCAGCAACCACACACACACACACACACACACACACACACACACACACAAGCCACAGCTGCAAATACACACCCAGGAATGCAACATCTGGCTTATCCTGGGTTTCCTTATCTGTCCCATTGCATTCATCGACACAGACACTCACACCACAATTTAGGCTTTGTTTTTCTCCCCTGACATCACCGTACAAAGTTAGTTTATGATCAAGCCTTGCATGATTTAATATTACTGGATGACATAATGCATTTAACAATGCACCTGGGTAAATAACATCAGAGAGGAACGGCTCATAAAGCACCACGGGTCTCTGGCAGGGATGCACAAGTGTGAGATTACGTGACGTCAGAGACGAGTAACTGACCTGATTAGGCCACTTTGATAAACACACTTGCCTCCTCTAACTACCTCACGTTGCCCCCCTCATTAGTCGCCTGAACAATAAGAACATTTGCTTGTATTTGAAATCATCTCTGTCATCACCCACATCAAATTGGTGCCAGAAGAAGAATATAACCAATAAAAAGAACAGATGCACTGTGTTTTCATACACTCCTCCTGGAACCATCTAATTTCCAACCTCTGTGTTTGTACATCCCACCATCTCTTAATGCCCCCAGCCTCCTGTAGGATGAGGGTGAATGTAAATGAAAAATACATTATTCATATTCGCACAAAGCCAAGGAAGAGAGTGGTTGCTTTGCCAGGATGCCTCACCCTGAAACGGAGGTAAATTAAAAAAGAAAAAAGGTTGCTTACACAATTTATTATCAATTTAATTGATTTCTCCTATTTTGAATGTGAAAATGCAAAATGCCTCTAAAATAATCATCTCAGATAATTAACTTCCTTCTTGTTTCCTAAAGCAGGAAGAATCACCAATTCATGTTCAAGAACATCTCAAGTTGAACAGTCTGGCTATCCTGGCAGCTATGCTGTATATGTGAATATACTGTTTGGCCATGACCAGTTTGTGAGGCGGAGTCTACGACTGTCTTTTAAACTGTCTCTGCAAACAAGCGGACAGCGCTAGGACCAATCAGAGCAATGAACTACAGGAAATTGCCACGGAAACCAGTCAACGGGGCAGTCCACCATAAGCTGTCAAAGAAAATGAAGACTAAGAAAAAAATAAATGACTTAAAGCCGTACTTTGCAATCTTTAAAAATATTTTTAAATCAGTTTCTTGAGCCAGTATGTGCTGAAATTCCCTTTTGCAGGGTTAATGAAATGTTACTCAAACCCCTACCATCCTCTATAGCCAAAATGCCGCAGTTGCAACTTTAGAGTGCCGGTCCGGTCTGTTGGACTTGGAAAAAACTGAGCTGACGTACCTGGTGCAGCAGTCTGTTTAGAGCATGCTCCCTGCATGCTTTAGATCATGAACACAACTGCTTTATTTGATTTAGTGACAAAACATTTCTGTAGACACTAATGAAGGCTGGGAGATGTTTCAGCTGTTAGATTAAGGTGTTAAAAAGATGAACGAACAGCGAGGAGATAAGTTTAACTTTTACTTGTATTAAACAGACTCTAGGAGGTGCTAAAAGCAAGCCAAAACTGCCAAGTGTGTCACGTTTAGGAGCAGGAGGTTAGGATCCAAGATGCAGACCCAGGATGACATGAGGCAGGAATGTTAAATAAAGAAGAATCCTTTATTTTGGATGACAAAATAAAAATCCAAAAGAGGCAGGAGGTAACCAACAAACCCAATAACAAAATGAAGCAAGGAAAAATCCAAAAGCTCACTTCATGAGCAGAGAACCAGAGACCAGGAGGGAGAGACAAAAACAACGCTGACATAAAACAACAATGGACCGACAAGAACAACGAGAAAAGGAGGACTTATATAGACAGGGAGAAGCATATAGGGAAACAGGAAGCAGGTGTGTGGAGTGAGGCTGGAGGGAAGGCAGGTGACAGCAATTATCTGGATGGGGAAGAGAACCAGTGGAGGGCAGATAAACCTAACACTAAATAAAACACCAAACTAAACCTAAAGACTAAGGGAAGGGCTCACACAAACACATACACATACTGACACGCACAAACTCATACACACATACAATGAACTGGGGAACAAGAGGCTGGGGCTACAACTTAAGACACACAACAGAGATGCAGACAAAGGACACATGAGGGCGCTAAGAGAACACAAAAGGGAATCCAGAGAGGGATGGAGAAACATTAGGAGACACATGGGGAAAGACACAGACAAAGGACACATGAGGGCACCATGAAACACAAAAGGAGAACCTGGAGTGGGAACTGGAGGGGCTGGGGAACAAAGGGACAAAGAACATGACAAAGTGTGCACGTCTCAAAGAGACACCCAAGTCCAAATCGTCCAAGGTTGATGCCAAAGCCGTTTCAAATGAGTGCCGTTCCTGCGCTGGCACCATCTAGTTTTTCCTCCATTGCAGCTCCGGTGCTAAGCCTACCCAACAAACTTATGGGCCATTCCCATCTGTACCGGGTCGGCCCGGGCCGGGTAGCGTAGGTTGTTTACATATCTGGGTGGCCTGGTATTTTTCCGGGCCAACCAAGGCTCATTCTCAGCCCTCTTCTCGAGGGGGTCTGCTTCAGGCCGACCAGGGCCAACACACCCACTGCTGACAGCAAATTCACACCTTCCATTAGAGCAAGCCTCTGATTGGTGGGTAGAATCAGCCCACATGGGCTTAAGGCAAGGATGTGTGGAATCAACCCGGCCAGGCTAGGGCCGACTGGGGCTACCCGGCCCGGGCCGACCCGGTACAGATGGGAATGGCCCAATAGAGCGCTTTGCTTAGCGAGCCACATAACTGCTCGGTAAAATAGCAAACCTGCTGAGGCTACAATGGAGTGTGGCTAGACCAACCAGATTTTTTTGCTACTAAGTTTGGTCTAGATTTCTTTGCTAGAGTTTGTCGAATTCTCAATCAAATTTGTAGCATAGAAATGTAGACAAGCAGTCACACTCTAAGAAGAAGAAGAAAGATATTTACATTTCAGGTCAGGGAAGTGCAGGTGAAGCTGATATCAGGACACCAAAACATCCACCCATCCACTCATGATCAAGGCTTTAGTATTCAAGTCTATTACCAGAAGAACACATAAGATGGTGAGACAACAGATTTGCAAGAAAATGCCACTTCTGTATAAAAGGAAGCTCTTTAGACTACCAGTTAAAGTTCTTTACCGTGACTCAACTGTTTTATTTAGATACTCCTGTTTGAGGACTTAGAAATCAGCTGGAAGAAAGGAGCTTCAGACGATGGGATTTGGAGTCACTTCCTGATATTTGGACATCTCACCCCTGATTGGCTAACATCAACGTGAGTACCACTGACTCCGTTTGCTCTGTATTGTTGATGATTTATATCCTCAAATAAGACAAGCCTGAAGGAGTTCTGCCATGTGGTGGAGTTGCTAATGCTAACGGCTAGCTGCTAATAGCAGAGAAATCCTCTGCTCTGTCCTGGACGCTAAATCAACAACAGCCTTACTTGTCGAAAAGATGGGCGAGTCCATGAATGTTAATTGACAGCATGACGTAGCTCGGTCAGGCTTTTCTGAACCAAGCCTTTTTCCATCAGCAGCTAGTGCAGGAACTAGGGGTAGAAGACTATTGTCACATTCAGCCTGCATGTTAAATTCAGAGTGACTGATCATTTTTAAAAATAAAATGTAAAAATGGGTTTCTCAGTGAACTTGTTTTTTAAAGCAAGTAACAAGAATTCACATGTAAAACACGGTGGTGGTAGTTTCATGGTTTGAACACGTTTTGTTGCATCATCCCATCCACCAAACCGAGGGCGCGGTGTGATTAGCATAACACAACACTGCTCAAGCCAATGGTAGGCCTGCTAAGGTTCCTTTGGAGCATGGCTAGACTGACCTGCAGAACAAGAATCATTTAGCTACGACTACTGTCTGTTTAGATGTCTAGGCTACAAATAATATACAATACAGCATAATCTTGCATCAGTCTGGGCCCAGCCCACATATATTAGGGATGCATTCGTCTGATGCAATGAAGTGCATACTTATTTCAATGAACCCATAAAGTGTCTATTTGTTTTTGAAGAAGTGCTCAAAGAGATGAAGATTTAACTTGTGGAAATGTTGACAGCAAATCAGCTAAAAGGCATTAAAGTACAGTCCTGTTAGCGTCATCTGTTGGTGTCATTACTGGACATGTAGGTGCAGCTTGATCTTATCACGACGTTATCCAAACGTGCAAACAAAAGAAAGATAAACTTAGCTTTTTAACATCATACTGTGGTCATCACAGACCGTGTGAAAAACTGACAAGACCATAATCACAAGAAAGCGCGCAAAAGTGTGAATAAAAAAAAATGTTTGATTTTTGCAGCCATTACCTGATTTGAAGCGTTCTAGTAAAAATGTTTTCATTCTGATCATTAGAAACATTTAGCTGCATTTAATTACCGGTAAGCATAATATGATTAAATTACTTTCACTTACTCTTGAAGACTTTTGAGAAAATTTTCCTTACTTATATTAATTTCACATTAAAATATAAAAGCTAAAAACTCAGGCGTTGACACAACGTGGCCAGGTTCAGCACTTTACATTGGCTGTGATGTAATTCAGATATATGGGCCTATAGCAAACCTTGTAAGAACATGCATCCCTTTCATTAACAAGCTTAAGGAGAGACCTTGGCCCACCCATACCCCCCCCCCCCCCCCCCCCGCTAACCTCAGGTGTTTTGTGCATGTCAATGTGTTTGCAGTAACAACGATCTGCTGCCTTAATCAGAAGCAAATCTTATTTTCAATAATTAGCTGACAAACAAAAAGGAGAGAAAGCTCATTTTCCTACGAGACCCGACGCTCCCTACAAGATCGATGTAATGAATGTCTAACGGCAATTCTGTTTGGCTCCAGCAGGGAGACGTTAATGCAGAATTAAAAACACGTCAGACCTATCACATGTTGTTTGTTTTTTCAGCAGTTT